>NC_085137.1:228690160-228711183 GCF_035046485.1 Aedes albopictus | reverse complement strand
ATCACCTTCTCGGATCGCGTTACGGAGTAAGATCTACCAAACCGTAACCTAGTTTCGTCCTATTTTTTCAATTTTGAAATATGGGCTCAGGAAATTTAAGGAATCTTAGTATTTAGTCCTTCCTACCGGTGTCTAGGTGACTAACAGTCTCTGAATAAAACTGAGTTAACCGACTTTACTTTGCAAATGGTTAAAAACCTCCCCATTTGAGGCTAAAGCAAATGCAAATTTGGGTAGGGATCCATGTATGTATTAACTCTTCAAAAACTGGTAAGTGCTGGTAGGCAAGGAACTTATTAGAATCCTTATTACTGAACAAATGTTTCTTTATTGGAATGATATTGCTGCCAATGTTAAAACCCGGGTCCTAAACTTCCTACTGGGGAGACTTCAGCAGTAAACCAAGGGCGATGCTAGGTTTCCGATACACGGCCAATTATCAGTACTCATTAGTTTCTTAGAAAACAAAACAAAAAACTGTATCAAAATCGATACTTAATAACCCTTCAATGGCAATGGAGTAATACACTAAGGATGCGGGTAATGTCACAATAGATCTTAAAACACGTCGCACTGACAAACCCGAACAGAACTTTCCCAAATGCAGGAGAACGTTCCTCTGAAGCCAACCTACTGATACCTGATAATTCCACTCTTATAGAATTCCTCACTGTACACATAAAATTAAGGAATCAATTCAATTTCAGATCTCTGTACAAACCGTGCCATATATACTATAGTTAAGCTTAGTTCACCCTTAGTTGGATTGTTCCTTTCTTGATAATAGAAGGAAACCGGAGAAAATGAAATGCATGTCCTGTATCTTTTTCCTGATCCCGCGTAGATTTGAAATTTCCCACCACGGCAGAACTCTATGTATGTGGGTATGACGAGAGGATAGTGATATGATGAAATGTGCTTGTTGTTTGTAAAGTTGCAAAAAAGCATTCAGTGCATTCCTCGGCGGATGCAACAAATACAAATCGTTGGCGAGCATTACAGTCTAGGTACAGTGCTATCTGCAGCGCACGAGCTGACATTGTTGTTTTCATATTTCACGTTTCTATCGTTTGTATTCGCCTGTCACACATTTCATATGCATTTCATACATGTGGATGCGCTGCGCACCCACATGGAATTGTGAGGTTAGGGAAGTCTATCAATTTTCTCTCGATTTGAAATATTAGATTTTTCTGGTGAAAACAGCCAAACAAACCTGTTCACTTGAACCTCTGTTATCAAACTGTGATGCATTCCATGAGACTAGTTAAAAATAATCTTGTTAAATTTTGTATAAATACGTATATACAATCAGGGATGGGAACACTCACTTTCAAAGAATTACACTCACTTGCTATTTTCTCAGCTCAGAAGCGTGCAATCAAGAAACGATGTATGGACGACTTCTGCCTTGTGGTTTTGTTTAAAATTTTGTCGAATAGAGTAGAGGTCGCACACGAGTCCCAAAGGCGTGACAGAGCTGTGAAAGCGACTCTCCACGAGGTGAGTGTAATTTACATTCAACTCGTGGAGAGTTGCCTTTGCAGCTCCCTCACGACTTTGGTATGCGTGTGCGACCCCTACTCTATTCGGTAAAGTTTTAGACAAAACCACAAGGCAGAAGTCGTCTAAACATCGTTTCTTGATTACACGCTTCTGAGCCGAGTAAATAGCAAGTGAGTGTAACTCTTTGCAAGTGAGTGTTCCCATCCTTGTATACAATCATCATCAAAGAATAAAATATCATAAACCACTCGCCTGTTTAGCTTCTCATTTTGTAATTACGTATGAAAATTGAAATACAACAGAATAATGGATTTATGAGCAACCCCCAGCATTCACGAGAGCCAAATGTATGCCCGCAGTGTACAGTACATTTCGCTTATTGATAATAGCGATTCCACTGAGTTAGCTCGTACCTAAACTCAATAAGCAAATATGACAATACATCGTCGCAATTACGAACCGACAAATGCTGACAACATTCCTCCATCGTTATTATACGGTCAGTTTTAGCCAGCAGACAGTTGGCATAGGATGCAATGGTTGAGCCAACGAAACAGGCAAAACACAGCACAGTACCATAAGCAGATCGCGTGTTTGGTCAATTTAAATTGATTGACTGGGCCGATAAAATACCCATTGGTAGTATTGGAATAGTATGTGGTTTTGCGGAGCGTTAGCAATGGAACGCTTCACTGATAGCCCATTTATAGAGGAAGAATGCGTTCGTGTAGTATCCAGATTATTCAATAATCTGAATCTTCACTCGTAAATGTGTGATTTTTCTTCTTCAACATGGCTTGTCGTCCCCACCGGGCAACTTAAGAAACATATTGATGAAAACTAATACCGTTTAATTAAGTTTTATGATCTAAAAACTTTTTCAAGTCATTTTACTAAAAAAAATGTCACTTGGGAACCCGAGCAGGAGAAAATAGCTGAAGAATAACAAACTCAGGTATGAAAAAACGAATATCTACAACCTGAATGAGGTATTAAGAAGCCCTGCATAAGAGGTAAAATACCTAAAATAATAACTGATGTGTTTCCTGTGCATAACACGCGAATAATGACTTCAGGTATGGTAATACCTAAATAATAATCAGCGATTTTTCTATACAAATAGTGATTTTTCCATAATTGGATAATACCTCAATCAGTCCTCAAACCCAAAATAATAACTCGTTGAGGTATTCTAGCAATACATACAAAATACCAAAATAAGTTATTTTCAATACCTGGACAACCGACCAATACCTTGTTTTGGTATGATACCTGACTTTGGTATGCTCCAGTTATGTGTCAGTTATTCATTCCTGCTCGGGAAGGCCAGCATCTCAGCTTAGTGTTCAATGTGCACTTTCACAGTTATTAACTGAGAGTTTCCGCTGCCAATGACCATTTTGCATTAATATATCGTTTGGCAGGCACGAAGATACTCCATGCCCAAGGAAATTAATGAAATTTTCATTACGAATTGCATTATGAATTCCATTACGAAAATTCCATCTCAACCGAGCCAGAATCGAACCCATCACCCACAGCGTGGTCATGCTAAATACCCACGCCATACACAACTGTTGCTATAGTACTATATGTGTGTGTTGACTGGACCAACAAGGTTGATTTGTTTTTTGTAGAACAAAACTTCCTTTAAGCGTCCAAAACAACTGTGCCAAATTTAGGAGCGATTACTTGCATCCTCATATTTCGCATTGCGATTGAAATTTGTATAGAATTTAGAATGGGAAAACGTACATTTTTGCATTTTCCTAATTAGTTGGTTAATTTGGTCTAGAACGATGTAACCAACGAAATTAGATATAGCCAAGGATATGTTAAAAAATGTCGTCGAAGACCGCAAAGTGATCCGACGCTTGTGAAAGAAGTTATACGCTTGGTATCTCAGTCCAAAAACCGAGATTTTATTATTGGTGTTATTCCTTTACATGTTGAATGTTAAGCACCGTCAGACGATCTGAACGTTATAAATTTTGTCACAAGTGTTGGATCGCTTTGTAGTCCTCCAAGAAGTTTTTCGGCACACCCAAAGCAATATTTAAGCATCATAGGTTACATGGTTTGAGAAGCATTTAAGCTTCCTATGAGAAAAAATGCGAAAATGTTTTCTCATACACATTCCATACAAATTTCAATCAGAGACGAATACTGAGAACAGTAAAGTCTCTACAAAAATATGTCAATCTTAATCCCATACATATTTCAATCGCAATGCGGAATACGGGAGTGCAACCAATTGCTCCCAAATTTTACACAGTTGTTTTGGACGCTTATGTGGATCGAAAAAGCTTTGTTCCGGGTTGATACGATAACATTTTAATTTTCCCATACAACGTTGACCTACTCTCTAGTAATACTATGTCCACACTGTCGGAAGAAAGATATTGTGCTTGTCTGTATGATTTTGACTGAATGATGAAAAACTGAAAATAACAAAACGCGGATCTGTCGACAAATTGGACACTATCGATTCGATCTTCGGCACCGTTTGCGAGACTCAAACTGTGAGCAACGGCATGCAATCTCTGGGTAGCGAAGCGCTGCCAACCGTTACCGCAACGCGAAACTGAGTTTGGATACAATCCTTCACAATTCTTCTCGAAAGCCATAAGTCACTCTCTATCAAAATTAACACAGAATAAACACTCTTTTACCTACAGAAGAGCCATCCGGATGGCGTAGTACCGACTAAATTGTCAGCGGAAACACGAAAAAAAACTGGCAAGCGCGAAAGAAATGTGACGAGCAGCTCAGAACACGGCTGCACGGTGCAACGCCTACTTCGCCTTCTTCGAAAATGAATTAAGTCTATAAGCCATTTTACGAGACGTTTCAGAACAGCTGATCGCAGCAGCGGCGTCAACTGACAGAATTCCACGCACGTTTGTTTTGCTGGAATCTCGTGTAATTTTTGAAAAGGTACTTATGCGACAAATTGGAGATATGAGAAATTGGTGCCAAAAAAGGCTCAAAAGCAGTCGCAGAAGCAATACAAATCTCATAAATTAATCAGGTATTTTTTTCGTTGCGATTGACTCGTTAACTTGCCGAAAAGAATTTAAATAAAAATTTCTAATTATTGTATAAGCCAGTTTCAAAAACTACGCTTGACTTGCGCGCAGTCATTAACCATCATCAACCGGATGATGATTAAAAACGTAAACATCAGAGCGCGGAGTTCTGTCGTTTGACTAGCCTCATAAAATAGACTATAGGGCACTGCATGAAATTCTCTCCTTCTCTTTTACTCTTACAGAAATGCTGTAAACAACAAGGCCAAGAAACGTCAAAATCCCATACAAAATCAAAACAGTGCAGTGCCCTATAGGATACTGCAAGCTGACGTCACGAAGCCGTCAACTGACAGTTCAGCGAGCTTGTTTACATGGACTTAGTCTCTGAGCGAAGATCCGGCAAAGCTGTTTTTCGATACAAATCCAGTAAAACGGTAGTTAGACGAATGATTTTGTAATAGTAGAGTAGACTATAACCGATATTTCCGTATCACAATGGTTTCGGGACAAAAACCTTGAATTTTATTTTCGCCGCTCGCTAAATATTCTAACACCTTGTAAACAGTTATCTGAACTGTCAAACAAAGTGAGGTTAGGTGTGATCAGGTGCTTGCAGTACCCTATATTTTCATTAGAGGCTTTCACCACCTTTCACTCAACAGCGTAAACTGATCATACTGATTGAACGTCGCGATCACCAATGCAATCTTTGATTACTTCATTCGCAAAATCATGAAACATTTCAAATAAGCAGAAAATCATGGCTTACGCAGCAATTTAATCTGTTTAGTGAGTACCCCTATTATATTTGGTGTTCTGAGACTGGTTTGCCTTTCTCGTAGGTCTTTAGGAGAGCTTCAGGGAAGTTACTTAGGGGTTTCAGGGGATTTAAAGACTTTCAGGGGATCTTCAGTAGGTTCAAAGGGATTTCGAGGTGTTTCAGTCTGTTTCAGGAGGTTTCCGGGGGTTTCCAAGGGTATGAGAGGGCTTTATGGATAAGTTTCTGGAAGTATCAGGGGAGTTTTGTATGGGTTTTCAAGGTGTTTCGTGGGGTATGAAAAAGTTTCTGAATAGTTTAAAAGAAGTTTATTTACGGGAATGTTAGGGGATTTAGAAAGAATTCAAATGGGTTTTAAGGCGTTCCATGGGTTTCAGTAGTTTCAGGACACATTAAGAGAAGTTTACAAGGGAGTTATTCGGTTTTCATTCGTGTTCCAGAGAGGTTCCACGGCGAATTAGTGGTTTTAGGGATGGAACTGTAACAGCGTTTTGTAAATAGTTAACGTTATGACGGCGAACTTGGTTCGATCGTAGAGTTCTGCGGAGTCCAAAGTATGCTCGATTTCCTGACACAATGCGTCTCTGAATTTCTCTGCTGGTGTTGTTGTCGGCGGTCACCAGTGAGCCCAAGTACACGAATTCTTCAACCGCCTCGATTTCATCACCGTCGATAGAAATTCGGGGTGGTGGGCGCGGTGATTCCTCTCTGGAGCCCTTTGCCATCATGTACTTTGTCTTCGACACATTAATGACTAATCCGATTCGCCTGGCTTCACTCTTTTGTCGCATGTACGTTTCCGCCATCGTCTCAAATTTACGAGCTATAATATCAATATCATCAGCGAAACCAAGCAGCTGAACGGACTAGAAAATGCTCCCACTCGTGTTTATCCCCGCTCTCCTTATTACACCTTCTAACTCAATGTTGAACAGCAAGCACGAAAGACCATCACCTTGCCGTAACCCTCTGCGAGATTCGAAGGAACTCGAGAGTGTCCCTGATACTCGAACTACGCACGGTCAATTGAATAAAAAACGTCGTTTTCCCATAGTAATTCCCATACAAACTTTTTTTTTTGTTTATTTTAACGTGTATTTTAACTTAAATCCTAATTCTTCACTTATACAAACTTTGAAGGGCTTGTGCACTCTCAATTTTCAACCAATTCAGCTCAAAATTTGGGAGAAGGCATAGAATCTGGTTATAAATCGAATAAGCGGTGTGGAGCAAAAACGGTTTTTTGAACCACCTTACTAGCTATGCAAATGCACTAGGTTTAGGTTGCGTGAAATTTTTGTTAACATAAATAAAAACCATATCAAGCATATCGCCTTAAGCTTGAAAGGGCATTTGAACTGAATATAGGAATTAAAATCAGGAAATCAGAATCTGTCGTTATCGCAAAATGCTTTATCCCGATGTTGCCCTAAAAATGGAACCATACCAAGGTAGCAATCTCCTCTATGCCCATTGAATTGGTTTACCACAGGAGGTAACATAATACAAATCGATACAAATCGGGACACGCCGCGCCGTCTGGGGAGTTCAAGCTAGCGCATTAAACCACACCACGATTGCTGCAGTAGGTTTTGAATGACTCCGCGTGGTAAGCTGACGTAATTCGCTAGCTGTGCAATTTACGTATGCCGTGCCGTCATCCTGCTACTAACCGACGGTACCGACTGTGCAGGATATTGCCAGGCTACTGCGTACGTAATTCATTCATAAATGCTTTCCAGGGATTTCGGGATACGGGACGCAAATGGGAAGAAAATAAAATTCGTACGTACATAGTTGTTGGGTATGGAACACGATACAGTTGCGTCACTGAAAAAAGGAGACGAAACGAGAGCGCCTGGATTCAATAGCCTTCCATTGGTGCTCGGAGATTAGGGAACAAATCCCGTGTATTATGTGATGCTGTGAATACAACTTGAAATTTATTGCACGATCCGACGGTGGCGTGTACACATTCATGTAAAGGAAGAAAGGAATTCAAAATAATGTTGAAAAGAGTTTCTTCGGTACTCATCTGTTGCTTCATTATTGTAAACGTAGTAGAGTGAACATGATAGGAAGAATAAAGCTTAGAGCCGAAAAAAAAAACAAAATTCATCTTAAAGTTTTATATGCAACGAGTTGTTAAATGAAGGTATACATACAATAGATCAAATATTGGTCGTAGTGGTTTATGTCTCAAACAGAGAAAAAATATATGTATAAACATAAATTCTGCACAAAAACATTACATTAAGAATTGTTTTAAGCTACCTCACAATTAAATTGCATCCATTTAAATTAATCAAATTGCTAACTCACATCAATGCATCAAACGTTTGTGTACCTCGCTATGGAATCCAATAAAATTTATTAGTCCGCTTTATTCCTTTGCGTTGAGCGTACATTGAGTAAGCGGTCAATTCCCATCGTACCATCTTCCTAGTGATCGAAGTTTCATCGTTTGGATTAAATAGCAGCGCTGATGTTTATTAGCTAAGGTAAAGCAAGAACTGATGGGATGCTCCGTTCCTTGGGTGGGCAGAGTGGCTTGCATTAAACAAATAGTAGCGATAAAATATCGTCAATATAGTTTGGACTCATCCAAAGTGTTTGACGCAATGCTTGAATTTCAATGATGCATACATCGCTTATAAATGAACGAGGCTTTTTTTTTCATTTACATCTACAGACTCTACTCTACTTATAAGCATCACAAATATAAACATCTGTTTAGAACTTGCTATTGGAGGCTCGACTGTTGGGTTTCAACTTTCTCTTAGAAACGGCTACGCAGTCTTTTAACAGTGAAACTATGTTTATTAACTGCCCAACGTTTCGACACGGGATTAGTGTCTTTTTCGGGGGAAATTAACTTGGTCGTTCTGGTCTTGTGTTTTGTCTAACTGTAACTTTCCTGGTAATGTTTTTTTGGTACATGGCTTAATGAATTGTTTTAACTTTTAACGGCCGATTGTCCGTTGAGTACAAATGGTGCCTAAAACATCAATTTTCAAATGATTTTTAAATAATGTAAATACGCTTTAAAATACACCAAAAACCATTTTGAGACATACACAACCGTCCTAAATATCAGCCAAAAATATAAAAATTTTGATTTTCCACGAAACAAAAATTACAAAAATGCTCAAACTATACCCCGTCTAAAGGCGGGGTTGGGTATTACAGGGTTAATAAATGAAAAATGAATGAATGTCAGAGTCAGCTTCTCAGTTAAAAGGCCTATAAGCACTTTCACTTATTAACTATTCACTTATTAAGAACTTTCTATAATAATAGTGGATCACTTTCGCATTCGAATATCGTGTGGTAAGCACGTTATGTTAAGAAAAACCAAAAAGACCCTTGAGACCATATCACTAATCGAACCCAAACTCACTCTGTTACTTAAAGATTACTTTGAAAGATTCGAGAAGGTGGTTAGAAACATCCAAAACCCAAAATTGAATCGTACAGATTTTATAATGTTACTCGGAATCTCCTTAACCCTCTACATCCCATGGTTGCTCTAGATAGAGCACCATCGATTTTCGACGAACTAATTACGAAATTTCTCCAGCTATTCCTTAAGCGATTCTCATTCAAAAATTTCTGCATAAGAACATGCTTTATTCTCTCATGTAAATCTTCGAACATTTCTGAATGAATTTCTGCATTTTCAAAAATTTTCTTTGTAATTTCTCAGAAAAGAAAAACAAGAAATTCTTCTGTGAATTTTTCCAGGAGTTATTGTGTTTTCTATATTTATTTCAAAAGATGTGGAGATTCTTTCAGGAATTCCTTGAGTTTTTCCTTTAAAAATTAGATTTTTTCCAGAAACTTTGCAGACATTTTCTGAAATTATTGAATTTTTCAAGAGGATTATTTTATTTATCCAGGGATTTTCACGTGCATTTATTTGAAAATTTGTCTAGATAATTCTCAAGATATCCTTTTGGAAGTTACTGTAGGGGTTTCTCCAAAAGTTCCCTCAGGTATGTATTTCTCCAGGTATTGCTTTGGATATATTCAGACCTTTGAGGATTCTCTCACAAATTTCTTTTCCCAAAGATTCCCCCAACAGAATACAGCATTTACTTCTGGATCTATTCATTAGCATTTCCTATGGAATTTTTCAAAAACGGTTTTTTATGAATACCTGCAGAGAGTTCTCCAGTTCTTCCAGATATTATTTCAATTATTCCTTCAAAAAATCATTTTAAGGATCTTTAGTGGTTCTCTGAAGAATTCCTCCAGGATTTTTTTTATTATTTTTGCAGGATGGCCGTCATACATTTCTCTGGGTAGTAGTTAATTGATTTATGTGCACAAATACATTCAGAAATTGTATGAGAAACTCGTTCAGAGGTATCTCCAGGAGTTCTTCCAGGCATTTTATTAGAAAATCCTCCAAGGATTCCGCGGAAATTCATCTAACATTCGACATTTAAGAAAAAAAACAGTTAGGTGCTGGCGGAGGTAGCCGACCGCGCGAGTTATGGAAGGTTAAGGATTTCTTCAAGAACTCTACCAGTGCCTTTGTCTGTTATTTCTGCAAACATGTTCTTGTATACTACTTCAGAACTTTCTAAACAGAAATCTTCCCAATGTTTTTTAGGAAAAAAAAGTGAGTATCTTAAGCCACGGTGTCTGGGACAAAAAACATTATCGAAAAAAAAAATCAGTATCGCTGAACCACCCACCAAATGAAAGCTAAGAATCTCCACTTTCATTCGAGACTAAGTTTACTAAGAAATGTTCTATCTAGAACAATTTTTATTTTTTTCGGGATTTCTAGAACAAATTTCCCAGAAATACCCATTTTTGGATACTTTTTACCCAAAATGTATATGGGAAAATAACCCCCGATAGAACTTTTCAAATGAGTCTCAAATGAAAGAAGATACACACCTAGAAAATATCATGTAATTTTAGGTGTCCTGAACCTGACATATACGAGCATAATCAAAAACACAAATTTAGAGGTTATAACATGTAAATTTACGTCTTTCAAGACACCTCAAAATGAAATTTATTTTTTCTTAGAGTCTAGCAATCGCTAGAACCGATTTGACAGATAAAACATAGAAAAGTAAAATATTGTCATGCATGGGATTCGAACACCGGATCTGCTGATCGTGAGTCACATCTGTTACCTCTCGGCTATTTCACCGAATTAGAAGGTGGCTGATGAAAGTGGTACTGATTCTACGATTCTAGTGAATCGGCTTTGTTGACATCTAACGCAACCAACCAGCACTTACATGATGCGCGTAAAATTGAGTCCACTTTGCGATTCAGTCTTGAAACGTTTACGTTTTTTGGTGATTCCGTTTCGTGGAAATTTCAGAATTTCTAAGTGTGTACCCTTAGCTTTCATTTGGTGGGTGACTTAGCGATACTGATTTTTTTTTTCGAATAATGTTCTTCTAGCATAGACACCGTGAAGCTGTTTCTACACGTATTCTCCTAGGTATTTCATTATGCATTTATTCAAGAATCGCTCACAAGATATCTTATTTCGTGTTGGGTATTATCGTCACTTACACACTTAGAAAAATTCATGTAAATTTGCGTCACTTTGGATGCACATATAAAAGCGACACATATGACGTAAATTTGAACGCCCAAGTGACGTAATTTTCAGTCACATTAAACTGGAGTTTTCGTCATATGAAACGTAATGACTCACGATTCCCAAATTGTTTACGTCACTTTGAGCTCAATTTTACAAGATTGACGTATAATTAAGTCAAAAGACCTGTAAATTTACGTCATTAAACTGTTCACGTTCTGTGCAGTAAATTTACGTCACGAGTAATTTTGATTTTTTCGTAGTGTGTAGACCATTTTTTGATCTTTTGTGACAAGATAACTTTAGAAATAGCTTCAGGAATTTTTATCAAGGAATTTCGCTCAAAAATGATCATGAATTTCTTCTAGGTATCCAGGAGTTTTAGGGCATTTTTGAAGCAATGTTTCAAGGATTCCTGAGAAATTCCTTCAAGGATTGCTTTACAACTTTTTCAGTGGTTTTGTGCAATTCTTGAAAGAATTTCTGAAAATGAACCAATTTTGCAAAGATCTCTAAAGACATCCCAGGAGATATTAAAGAAATCCATGTGGGAAATTGTACAGAAATCATTGACAGAATCTCTCAAACAATTCTTGGAGACACCCTGAGAAGAATTTCCAAAACAATCCGTGTACGATTTATAAAGAAATTGTTAGAAAAACTTCTGAAAAACTCCTTGTAAGAGATTTAAAAAATCCCTAGTTGAAATTCCTGAAGAAATCCCTGAAGTTCTGAAGAAGTTTCTGTCTCTGCAGATAAAAGTATCTCTACAAAGGACTTTGAGAAGGAATCACATCAGAAATTTATGAAAAAAAATCCCTGCGGAGTTCCATGGTCAGGAAGGCGGACTCTCCCCTGATTCTACGAACGTATGAATACTACAGCGAAACTCCACATTCGGGGGCAAACAATTTTAGCATTGAAGAAATCTTCAGTAAAAACCCTGTAGGAATCTTAGGAAGGTCTTATGAATGAATATTTGGAGGAATATTCAAAGAAATCCCCGGAAAACTCTTGAGGGAATCCCAAGAGTTATCTTAAGTACTTTTGAAAAAAAATCCTAAATACCTGGAAACGCATATATAAGCATCTGCAAAAAATCCTTACAAAAAAAAACTTGAGATAGCTCTTAAAGGACTACCGTAGCTATTTCTAGTACCTAGGAGATAATTTGAATAAATTTCTTAAAGAAACCATGAAGAAATTATTGGAGAATCCCCGGAGGATGCAGGATTTTCTGGATTAATCCCTGAAGAAATTTCTGGACACACTCATGTGGGAATTTTCAATGGAATTCCCAGAGCAAATCTCTTCCGGAATTCTGGAATTCTTGAAGACATTTCTCAAAATATCTCAAAATTCTCAAAATTTTCTGAAGAAACCACTGGAAGAATTTTTGAAGAAGCTTAAAAAAATCCAACAAATTCCCTGTACAAAATCCTGACGGAATCCCTGGAGAAACTTCTAAAAAAAAATAGCCAGAGGAGTTTCTGTAAGAAACTGGTAGATTTCAAGACCAAATTCCTTGGGAAATTTCTGAAGGAATCTTTGGATTAATTTTGGAAGAAATCCATAGAAGATTCCCTTGGACTTGGAATCCTTGGACAAATTCATGGAAGAATGTCATAAGGAATTTTTAAGGAATCTCCAGTGAAATTTCTAAACGGGTCCTTAAAAAAATATCTAAAGTCAGTGTGGCAATTTCTGGACGAACTTTCTTAGAGAATCACTACATGCATTTCTAAAGAAATTCGTGAATGAATTCTCGTCCTAAAAAAAATCTATTGAGACGTTTTGAGGAAACCAATGGAAGTTTTTCTAGAGGATTTTTTGGAGAAATATATGGATGACCCTCTAAAGAAAATTCCGACATAAATTCAAGCAGGAATTCTGACACGATGCATGAAAGATGTTCTAAAGATCATTCAAAAGCATCCCACGGAAGAGTTTCCGAAGTTAACTTTTTTAAAGGTAAGGTATAAAGAAATTCCAAATTAATATCTGCAGTAAGCTCGATGACGCCACTGTCAAAGTCGTGGAAAGGAAATGGCTAAAAATAAGTGGGCTCTTTGCATGACATTCATAAAATAATATAGGGAACATTAAAAAGTAGTGTTGATGCAGTGTAGTTCCTAGAATTATGCGAAACTCGTTTTCACTAGCCTTGTGTCCTTTTTAACAGAAAAGTATTTTACTCCACATTCCTTCATTGGATAAAAACCAGCTTTTTTCAAGCTACCTCTCATATATGTTGAAAAAATTCTAATAATTTCACTTGTAGTTGATAACATCAGAGAAAATGGGATGAACATTTCCAAAACAAAAACAATAAAAATGTGATTGAGTCGGTTGAAGCATTAACAACGTTTTGATCACAGAAACGTGCTTAATTGGATAAATGTAAGCTTCTCGTTTCCGTTCCACAACACGACCCACCATTTCCACCGTTTTCTGTCCTCGCTACGATGAAAACGAAAGTAGGGGGGGGGGGGGTGGGGGTAAGACGGACATGTTTAGGAAACACTCTATTTTGACAGTGTAAAAAATGCGATAATTAAAATTTTATCTCCATACTATTTACTTCAACTAATGTACTTCACAGTCTGCAAGCCGATTTTGCAATAAAATTTGATTTTCCATGACTTTTGAGAAAATTAAAAAATGATCTCCAAATGTATGATTTTCAACAGTGTGGGTAAGACGGACCGGTAGGGTGGGTAAGATGGTCACGTTTGGAAAATTAGCTAATAAGCCATTAATTGTGTTAAATGATGTTTATGGCCGTTTATATTCGGTAGATCAATCATTGTAGAATCTAAATTTGGCTTTGAATCTCTTAGCGAAACGTGTTTTTGCAAAATAAAATCTATTTTGTAAATTGGAAACCTCCATACACTATTAAACGCCTAACAGTATGCAATGCTCGGTTAATTTTACGAAGTTCAAACTATTCCAACAACAAAACATCTAATATAATGAATTTTTAAACAAAAAATCAATATGAAATGCTTTACACGGCTTCTACAATCATTTTTGCACTCCATAGATTTCAATCTGTGAACAATGTGTGGGTTTTAATGTGTTTCTCAAGGCACTATCAAAGTAACCCCAACACTGTCCGTCTTACCCACCCTCAAGGCGGACCGTCTTACCCCCACACAACGCAAAATATTAATTCCACCACCGTTATCCATAATCCATGAAATTTACCTGAATTTCGTTGTGTATAGCACGGAACAGTTTAAAACAGCTGGGAAACTCAAAATAAAATGCGAAAACTTTGCAATTTAATGTTTAAAAAGCTTATTTATTGCCGCCAAAAAATTAGATCCCATCACAAAAGCGTGTAGCCAGGTAAACAATTGTTTATTTTTTGCACTTTTGACATGTGTATTCTCTCATGGAATGGTTCAATAATCGTCAACTGATAATAAGATAGAGTTAATCGTAAAAGAAAGCCAAATTTCAGCTCTTAAGTGACAAAACTAGTCGGTGGTCCGTCTTACCCACCCGGTCCGTCTTACCCCCACCCCCCCTAAGTGGAGGACAAAGTACCATCGCATCAAGGGCCACTTAAAATGTCGCTTATTGGTTTGAATGAATTATTATAACAGTTCTGTTTAATTTGATGCAAACAGTAGTGTTGCTTTCCTCTCCATTCAGTAGGTAGTTGTGCAAACCGGATAGACAAATACTTTGCCATCTTTCCGCCATCGACGGTTCTCCAACCGGAACCAGAAGAGTGTTGACTTTAAGGAGAGAGCATTTGCGTTTCGCATAGAATAACACGCTCAGGCATACCTACACTGAATGGAAATCAATTGCCCGTTACCAATGTTTGAACAGGAAACGTGAGGAATGAAGATAGAAAGGGGTATAGTGACAGGGTTTTGGGTCAGGTAAACGTTACGTCAATAGATGGATTGTTGACATGGCACCACCGTAAAGTCTGGGTAACGCGTATTACAGACCCCATTGAGGTTAGTATCCTTTTTCCAAAATTTCTTTCCCTACCTCTTCGAGGCACAGTGTGTGGCTGCGAGCAACCTAAGGGAAGATCGGGTTATCAACCTTGGTGAGGTCTTTGATCGTAGGCTGACGAGGAAGAGGGTTTGCTTCTGCAAGCTTCTGTTCTCCAGAAGAAGCGGCTCCGAACAACTTCTGTTCTTCATGTTAGAGTCGGCTAATCAGTCACCAGTGACGCACTCTAAGCTAAACTGTGCACCATGCTCCTCCGAAAAATGAAAGGGTTGGTAGCAGGCCCTGCACGCAAGGCATAAAAACAATTGCAAGGTAAATTCTGCAACAGAATAACATAACAATACAAGGCAAGGCAAATATGAGTAATTCCAACATGAGTTATATAAGGTACAAATGTCAGCAAATGTATACCTGCTAGCATTAGTTGTAAACGCAACACGATGAAATTGCATATGATAGCATTGTATTCTGAAAGCATTATTTGAATCTTCAGGAGTCGCGCTGTTGTATTTTGCACAATATAATGAAAAAAGCTCACCTGTTCAACACAAATCAACTTGGTGCCAAATGGGTTCTTTAGGGGTACCCAGAATATTGCATAATCGGAATCTCCGTCCAAAATTTAGTCGAAATCCAAAATTTCATCATTTTAGGTGCCCGGGAACTATTTTTAAAATTCATTTAAAGTTTGTATGGGGATTTTTTTTTGTTCGGGGCGAACTTTCACTTTATCGATTGAACTGTTATTCTATCCACGGAAATTAAAACTGTTTTGTTTATTTAACCATCAAAACAAAGGAATCGGAACGCAAAAAAATCACGTTATACTTAGAAAAATGAGCTCTTTCGATTCGGCTAAAGAAAAAGGCAATATTTAATTCACTAAACAACTCAATTACCTGGTAAAATTCATGAAGGAAACCTAGGACAAGTCCTAAAGCAATTGTTGGAGGAAATCCTTGAGAAATTGCTGAAGAAATTCTATGACAAATTTTTGGAAGATTTTTCCTGGAGGAATCCCTGAAAGAATTCCGGGAGGAATCTCTGGATGAATTGCTGGAGAAATCACAAGAGTAATTCTGGGAGGAATTTCTGGAGAAATTTCTGAATCAATTACATGAGGATTTTTGTCCAATCCATAACGAATACCTGTAGGCATGTCTGGAGGAATTCCAGAAAATCATTGGAGGAGTCCCTGGAATAATTGTTTGAGGAATCTCTGGAAGAATTCCTGGAGCAATTCCTGGAGAAATTTCTGGAGAAATATCTGTATGGAGTCCTGGAGGAATTCCTGGAGGAATCTCTGGAAGAATCTGGAGTTCTCTGGAGTTCTTAGAAGAGATCTTGGATGAATTTTTGTAGGAATTCCTGAAGGAATGCCGTCAGGAATTTGTGAAGTAATGCCTGGAGAAAATCGTGAAGGAATGCCTGGAGGAATTTTGGCAGGAATATGCCTGGGTGAGTATCTAAAGAAATTCCTGAAGGATTTCTGAAGGAATCCCTAGAGGATTTCCTGGAGAAATTTCTCTAGGAAATCCCGGAGTAATTCCTGGAGGAACTCCTGGAGCAATTCCTGGAAGTATTTCTGGAAGAGTTCATGGAGGAATTCCTAGAGTAAATCCTGGATGAATCCCTAGAGGAATTCTTGGATGAACCCCTGGAGTAATTTCTGAAGAAATCCGCGGTAGAATAAAATTAGAAGAGAAATTTCAGGGTGTACTACTGGAAAAAAATGAAGAACTCCCAGGAGGAATCCCTGGATGAATTTGTGGAGGCACTCCTGGGAGAATTCCTGGCAGAATGTCTGGAGGAATGGCTGGATAAATTCCTAAAAAAATATCTGGAGGCATTTCATAAGAAATTCCTGGAGTAATTTTCTAAGGAATATGCCTGGGTGAGTTTCTAAAGGAATTCCTGAAGGATTTCTGAAGGAATTCCTAGGGGATTTCCTGGAGGAATTTCTCTAGGAATTCCCGGAGCAACTCCTGGAGCAATTCCTGGATGAATTTCTGGAAGAATTCATGGAGAAATTCCTAGAGTAAATCCTGGAGGAAATCTAGGAAGAGTTCCTGAATAAGTGACTGAATTCCTGGAGGAATCCCTAGAGGAATTCGTGGATGAAGCCTTGGAGTAATTTCTGAAGAAATCCGCGGTAGAATCAAATCCGAAGAGGAATCAAATTCTTGGAACAATCTCTGGAGGAATTCCTAGAGAAATTTCAGGGTGTATTCTCTGGAGGAATCCCTAGATGAATTTCTGGAGACATTTCTGGGAGAATTCCT
Organism: Aedes albopictus; assembly: GCF_035046485.1. Classification (NCBI taxonomy): domain Eukaryota; kingdom Metazoa; phylum Arthropoda; class Insecta; order Diptera; family Culicidae; genus Aedes; species Aedes albopictus. The sequence goes on along the minus strand of NC_085137.1, from coordinate 228,694,029 downwards.
GGAAGAATGTATCGAGGAATGGCTGGATAAATTCCTAAAAGAATATCTGGAAGCATTTCTGAAGGAATTCCTGGAGTAATTTCTGAAGACAATCCTTGAGGATTTCCTGGAGGAATTCCTGGATAAAATCCTAAAGGAATTCTAGAAGGAATTCCTGGAGGAATCTCTAGAGAAATTCTTGGATGACTCCCTGGCGGGATTCGTGATGGAATCCGTGGTGGCATTCCTGGGATTCCTGAGTGAATGCTTGGAAGGATTCCTAGGGTAATTCCTGGAGGAATTCTTGGAAGAGTTCCTGAAAGAGTCCCTGGATAAATTTCTGGATGAAATTGCTGGAAGAATTCCTGGAGAACTCCCTGAAGGAATTTTTGGATAAACCCCTGGAGGAATTTCTGAAGAAACCCGTGGTACAGGGGATACTCAAAATAACTGGGATAGGTAAAATTTTTACTTTTCAAAAAATGTTCAACTCGCTGTAACTTTTCTAAAAATGCATCAAATATTCTCAAATTTTTACTGTAAGTTCATCAACTAGTTGTGTATCAGTGGTCAAAATTTGGAAAAAATCGAGCCATTCTACACGAAGTTATAAAGGTTCTAGAAAAAAGTATAATCATCCGATAGCCATCTTTGAGCTGTTATATTTCCGGATTCAACGAACCGAATGCAATGAAATTTTGACCATTTATGACATATATAATGAGCTAATAAAAACATTTGACTAAACTTAAAATTCTTTACACGAAACAAAATTATTATGATTGGATTATTTTTCTAATATACCACCAATTTATCCAAAACCTCATCATCGTTTCAAAATTCGAGATAGTAATTATAGTTCGTTAAAATTCCCTCTAATTGACTTCAATATGAATATGTTTTAAAAGGAAGTAACAAAATAATCGGCATTAAATTGAAAAAGTAATGGGATGCATATGAAAACTAGATAAATTTACTAAAAAAACATACATTTTTTCTAACCGCCATAACTTTTTTTCTTATTAATAATTTCAAATTAAGTAAACTGTTTTTCAAAATTCATTATATGAGTCATAAATGATCAAAATTTCATTGCATTCGGTTCATTGAATCCGGAGATATAACAACTCAAAGTTGGCTATCGGATAATTATACCTTTTTCTAGAATCTTTATAACTTTGTGTAGAATGGTCCGATCTTTCCCAAATTTTGAACACTGATACACAACTAGTTGATCAACTTACAGTAAAAACTTGAGCATATTTGATGCCCTTTTCGAAAAGTTACAGTGAGTTGAACATTTTTTGAAAAGTGAAAATTTTACCTGTCCCAGTTATTTTGAGTATCCTCTGTATAATCCCTGGATAAATGTCTGGATGAATTCCTGGAGGAATCTCTAGAAGAATTCCTAGAGATATACCTGGATTTTTTCCTGTAAAAATCGCTGGAAGATTTCTTTAAGGAATCCCTGTAAAAATTTCTGAAGAAATCCCTTTAGGCGCTGTCTGTAAACTACGTAGATTTTTTTCGGCCATCTCAGACCCCATTTCCCACTCGTAGACTTTTGTTCATACAAAATTTTCGAAATTTGTATGTAGCGTAGGCTTTGGCCAGACCCCCCGTTCTCTCCCAAGAGGTTACGTAATTTATGGACAAGCCCTTATGAAAAATTCAGGATATACATTGATCCATACTCTACATGTGTGCGAAACCCGATTTTGAAAATATTGCTTCATTATTTTATTAAAAATCAAAAACCAAAAAGTGAGGAAATGAATCCAGTTTCGCCTTAAAGGTATCCCAGGAGAAATTCTTAGAGGAATGTATAGTGAAACCCCTAGAAGAATTCATGAAAGAATCCCTGAAATCCATGATGGAATCACGAAAGAAAGCTATGTGAAAACTCCTGAAGGATTTTTTTTTATCTGGTTTCTTTATTTGAGGCCCAAATGCCTTGGAGGAATTTTTAGATGCATTCATGCAGCAGTATCCGTTCGAATTTGAATTAATCATGGGAGGAAATCCTGAAGCATTCCTTAGAAAATGCCCTGAAACAATCACTCTCAGAACCCCACAAGACGTCCAAGGAGGAGTTCGCGAGGGAGAAATTCCTAAAGAATGCCCTCCAGGAATTCCTGAAAAAATACCTGAAGGGATTTTTGAAGGTATCCCTGGAGGAACTCATAAAGAAATCCCAGGTCTTTTGCTATTAACATGAAGTTTGTTTGAATAGTAGGAAATCAAAGCTTGTTTTTCTCAGAGATGGCGCCACCACATTAAAAGTAAAATCATTTTTCTTGTATGGACAAATCGCTGGCTTGCACTTGTTCCGCATCGCAACGATTTGTGGCTTGGGGCAAAAAGTTGCAAATTAGAAACAAAATCATTATCCCTACGCGTTTCTTCTGGATTCATTGCAGTAACAGAGAACTGATTACATCACCATACAAATTTCAAGTTGTTTACTTCTTTTTTTCTGACTGGCATTTTTCACCCGTGTTGCGCATGATGTTTAGAGTGGATAGGTGCCAGGCGGCGCCGCTGTATATGTGAAAAACACATGGAACACGAGCGCCGTCTATGATTCCGTAGCGCAAACATTTCTGCTTGTTTACACTGTTATCACGTTTACCGCATTTATCAGAAAAGCGCCACTACCGGCACTTTAGCATAGGCGCAGCTGCTTACTTCCTATTGAATACTAGTGGAAATTCGTGAATGGATCACTAAAATAACTAAAACGGCCGCTATGAACTGAACAGATAGCGCCACCGTAGCCGTGTGTGTTTGACGTAACTCGACTGCTGTCACTGTGCTACCGTCCATATACGGTGGCGCTTTTGTTTTGATGCGGTGAGTAGCGGAAAAGTCGGCTTCAATGATCCATTATGAGCTACTACATGCTAGCAGCATATGGTTTCAGAAAAAAAAAACTGCTATTAGATTGAAGTGATGCTATTAGAGAAATTCTTGACGAATGTTTTTGTGGATTTCGAGAAAATAAAGTTTGACAATGATGGATAAAGTTCTGAACTATTAGAATAAAGTCGGGTCTCCTATTACATGCTGCCACCCACTTTACGCCCACTGCAATATCCCAGCTATCTTGCAACCGATCAAGCTGATTTTTTTACTGTGATTGGAGTATACTAACCCGACTAGAAGATTCTAACAAAAATATAACATTATTATAACAAGCCCTGATATTTATAACTCATTGTGATATAATCAAGTTTTAATATTATTGGAGTTTAAAAATATTATATCTCAATTATGTTATGTTATAAATGTTGTTTAATATCTCATTGTATCAAAATATGATAGGAACTAGTTTTCTTGAAGCTAAAACTTATATCATATTTTGTTATAATATTGATCAGATCATTAGGGGCCCATATAGCCGAGGCGGTAAACGCACGGGTATTCAGCATGACCATGCTGAGGGTGACGGGTTCGATTCCCGGTCGGTCCAGGATCTTTTCGTAAAAAGGAAATTTCCTTGACTTCCTTGGGCATAGAGTATCTTCGTGCCTGCCACACGATATACACATGCAAAATGGTCATTGGCAGAGGAAGCTCTCAGTTAATAACTGTGGAAGTGCTCATAGAACACTAAGCTGAGAAAGCAGGCTTTGTCCCAGTGAGGACGTTACGCCAAGAAGAGAGAGAGGTATGCAATGGGAACATCTGGTTCCTTCACTTGCGTTAGGTCGTTCTGTGACGGCTTTCAATACCGTACACTTAGAGTGACTCGAAGGGAGAGTGGCGTCATGTTCCCATTTTGACAGGTCTCCTGCTCGTTTGGAACAGGAATTTGTATGGATTTGACAGATGACCACTGTTCCAATTTTGACATTGACGCTCTAAGTTAAAGCCACTCTACGTACACT